>NC_064617.1:610651068-610691068 GCF_023898315.1 Schistocerca nitens
GATCTTAAATCAAAAAGAGATACACACACAGCAGATATTCAGACAGTGACCGACAGATTCGAACAATTAGAACTAACACAGGAATCTGATGTCGTCAAAGCTGACGTTAAAAAATTGAACGAAACCACACGTAAATTACAAAAACAGATTAATACTACTGACACTAAAAACGATGATCAGGTTAAAATACTGACTGAAAAATGTGATGAATTGGCCAGTCGTATTGACGCTATTGAAAGTAATAATGACAGCAAATCAGACGATACTTCACCGGTTTCATTTAATCAAACACCTGAATTTCAAAATTTACAGCAGACGATTAATGAGATCGATTCGTATAATAACAGCTTGCATAGAAAATTGTCAAGTTTACAGCAAGAAGTAACAGAGATGAAAAATATCTCAATTAATAACACATCACAGCAGACGCCACTTTGCGAACATTTGTCAGAGTCACGCAGTGCGTATAATTTAGGTAATCAACAGAGAGTACGGGACTTAGATTCCGAACAGACACAGACAAATAGATTCTCTTACAATCATGAAGCTGTTCCAACATACAGAGACGATAATTTCGATTACAAACATTTTCTGTCAGTAAGAAAATTTAAAGTGTTTAAAAATGACAGAACACAGATTCATCCGCTAGATTGGATACAACAATTTAGCTTTGCTTTTCCACCGACTTGGCCCGTAACACACAAACTTGAATTTATTTGCAGCTTTCTGGAAGGCGAACCGGCAACTCGTATGAGGCCGATCGCGAGACAATGTTATTCAGTAGAAGAGTTTCAGAATGCTTTTCTATCAGCGTATTGGTCGAAGACGACACAGCGCGGAATTAAAGATAAGTTAATTAGTTTACCAAATTATGAGACCTCCAATTTTTTGAGCACATGGTCCAACAAAACCAGTATTTAAGTGAACCCTATAGTGAATCTGCACTCATTCAATTATGTATTTCTAAATTGCCACGGTCATTAAGAGTTTCACTTCTAATGGGTCAACAAAAAGAAAATATTTCAGCATTCAGAGATCTGTTACAGCTTTTGGAAGTACAGCAATCCGATTATTCTTTCGTAAACAAAAACTTTTCGTATAACAACCAAGGCCAGCAAACTTACAGTAATTACGATCAACTATGCAATTTCAATAGTAAAAGTAACAGACGCTTTAGGAATGACAACCACCAAAATTTTAATAACAGGCAAAATTCTGATTATCAATATCGTCAAAATTTTCAGCAACAGGAATCACATTTTGGTAACAATAGACGTTTTCCACCACAACAGCATGAAGGTCAGCCGGTTAACATACCTAACCAACAATGGAATGCACAAGGTCAACCAGGCTTTAATGTTTCGCCGCGTGAACGTATAGTCCCAGGTACAACAAATAGTAACGCACGGCAGCAAAGGAACAACTATGTACAGAAAACACAGTATTTCAATTCCTATCGCAATGCACCGTATAGGAATGACTATTACGACAGACGTAAAAATAATGAGGACAATTATCAGCGTAAGTTTAATAACAGTCGGTCTTACCAGCAACAAAATAATCAACAAGAACATATTCTCATGAATGAACCCGACAGTAGGTATCATCCAGAGCGTAACACGTCTGGAAGAAGTAATAGAACAGTTCAAATAGTAGAAATGCCACGGAATCCTCCTGATAATAATAACACGTCAGATAGAATCTGACTAGATACTGTAAAGATCGCATCTTCCAGTAACACAAGCACTACTTTAGACACGCAGAATGTTGTTCACGAAAATGTAATTACTTTTGACGACATCCGAGACACTCTTTTGCAGGAAAGACCAGTTGTTCAAAAAACCATTTCACATCCTGTCATCGAAATTAAAATTGGTTAATCGAAATTTTCAGCAGTAATCGATTCCGGATCACCTATGTCAGTTATAAATGAGGAGACTTTCAACGAATGTAACAAAGAGAATACATATCCTACATTACCTTTAGGCAAAACTAAAGTAAAAGGAGCAGTATCAAGTAAAGGAGTAGACGTTAAATTACAGACGCATTTATCATTTTGTATTGCAGGTCACACATTTCACTCAAATTTTTGGATTGTTCCCTTATTGACCACAGACGTGATTTTAGGTACTAATTTTCTCGTACAACACGACGCAGTGGTTGATTTTCAAAATTCCTATTTAATGTTGAAGGATGAAAATGTGCAATTGGCTTTAGAGTTTTAGCATTCATTATCGGCAGAAGAAGAAACAATTAATTGTACAGAGGTCATTTCCGTATCATGTAACATTGACTGTAATTCCGCATTGTTCACAGACACGTACATACATAACTATAATACTCCAGACGAAGCTGACTACGACGTAATGCAGAGGATTTCTGATAAAGTTAAACAAAGTAGTGCAAATACAGACGACGAACGCACGCAACTACACAAAATTCTTTTACAGCAAGCTCCAGTTTTCGACAACATTCCTGGTATTATGTCCGGCTTTATGTATGAATTTCAAGTCAAACAGCACGACACATTTAAAGCCAAGCATTATCCCATTCCATATATCCACAGAGAACAAGTTAAAAAAGAGTTGCAGGATATGCTTGACCAAGGAATTATTGAACCAGCAGTTAGTCCGTACATAAACCCGCTACATATTGTTAAGAAAAAAGATGGCTCACTTCGCCTTGTACTTGATTCACGTCACATCAATGACATAATTATTAATGAAACAGATCGACCACAGACTTTAGAGGAACTTCTACAAAAATTTCACGGTACAGCTATTTATTCTACATTAGATTTGAAATCGGGATTTTGGCAAATTCAACTTCATCCCAATTGCAGAAAATATACAGCTTTTCTCTGTTTTGGTGACTGTTATCAATTTTGCAAATTACCATTCGGGTTAACTATTTCCTCTGCAGCTTTTATTCGCGGTTTGAACACAATACTTCCGACAGAACTTAAGGACAGAATTACGACGTACGTAGATGACATTCTTATTGCAGAAGCTAACTGGACTGAACACAATCTGATTCTTAAACAACTGTTGGAAACTTTTCGTGCACAAGGACTCACAGTTAATCTCAGTAAATCGCATTTTGGCAAAACTTCTATAAAATTTCTTGGACACGTAATTTCAGCAGAAGGCATTGCGCCTGATCCGGAAAAACTTCAAGCTCTACGTGACATTACTGTTCCTACAACAAAGAAGCAATTACGCAGTTTTTTGGGCTTAATTAACTTTTTTCGCAAATTTATTCATCACTCTGCTTTAGACACACCTAGATTATGCCAATTAACAGGTAAAAACACTATTTGGTCATGGGATAAGCAAGCACATTCTGAATTTGTGAACCTGAAACATGCTTTGCTGAATGCTCCACTTTTATCGCACCCAGATCTTACCAGAAATTTTTCCATTGCCACCGACAGTTCTAACACCGCTTTAGGCGTACATATTTTTCAGGAGATTGAAGAAGATGGCTCAACAGTAATTAGAAATATCGCATTTGCAAGCCGCATTTTGTCACCTGCTGAACGAAATTATTCCGTTACAGAACTTGAAACATTTTGTGTTGTTTGGGCATTTATGAGATTTCGGCACTTTCTTTATGGCAGACATACCACCGTATACACAGACCACAGAGCGATACGATTTTTGCTTTCAGCTAAATTCACTCATGACAGATTAAGCAGATGGAAACTTTATTTACAGGAATTTAATTTTACGATTGTTCACATTCCCGGCACACAAAATATTATAGCAGACGCACTGTCGCGTTCTCTCAGCAACAATCAGCAAGACGTCGCAACCAACTTCTGCAAAGCAAATTTCGGTGTTATGTACATTCAGCAAGTTGCATTTGAAAATTTTATTTCATCGTCATTACAGGACATAGCAGAAGAGCAAAGTAAAGACAATGTGTGGAAAGAAATTAAGCACCTTTGGCAAGATAAGAATAATGTTACGATTAGACACCATTACACTATACGCAATGACATTCTGTTTCGCCGCTCTCATCCTGACAGCAACAATTGGTTATTATGCATTCCTGACGAACTTGTTAACAAATTAATCTGGTACACTCATTTAAGCTACGCACATTACGGAGCGAGAAAATGTTTTCTTATACTGAGACAGAACTGTTATTTTACCAACATGGAAAAACGTATACGACGAGTTTTAGCGTCATGTAAAATTTGCCAGAAAGCTAAGTCAGACACAACTTCACATATTCCTCCATTATATCCCATTGTACCTGTTAAATTAAGACATATGGCCGCAGTAGACATTTTTGGTCCAATTCCGAGAACAGAGGTTTTTGCTACATTTTTGTCGCTGTTGAGCTCACTTCAAAATTTGTTACTTTCACTCCGTTATGCAAAGCTACTGCTAAAACTGTTTCGAAAGCATTTGTAAAACATTTTCTATTTCATGTAGGACATGTAATGAGAGTAATTTCCGATAATGGATCACAATTTCGTTCTGCTATATGGGCACGCATGTTACGAGCTAGAAACATTTCTCCGATCTATATATCCAAGTACCATGCTTCTTCGAACCCTTGTGAACGATTAATGAAAGAAATTGGTAAACTGTGTAGAATATACTGCCACAAAAGACATATTGATTGGGACACACACATATTCTCATTCCAAGATGTAATTAATTCCATTCCAAATGAATCCACTATGCTATCTCCGTCTCTTGTACTGAAAAACGTTGAACCACCAAACAGAAATAAAGAATTAGTAACATTTCCTACATCTCGTTGATTACGACACCACGAAATAATTGACATTGCGCTAAACAACATCAAACGTGCCGCAGAGCGCCGGAGAAGACAGCAAAAACAGGTTTGTACGCGCCGAGACTTTCACATTGGACAGAAGATATTAGTACGTACACACTATTTATCCAATAAAATAAAAGGTAAGTGCAGTAAATTTGAACTTCTATACGCAGGTCCATATCGGATTCGCAGCATTCCTCACCCAAATGTTGTACACGTCGAAACTCTGAGAACCAGAAAATCGAAAGGAAACCAACACATATCCAATATTAAACCCTTTATTGAATGAAGACACTTTATGATGTAACATGCTATGATGCCATTTACTAATTTTTATGACCACCTATGCAATTATATTTATGTGACTAATTATTGATGAGTATCGTATTTTTTCTTGGCAAGTGCCCGGCAAGGTAAGGTTAGCAGGTCGCTCTTCTTGTCGTTACACATCAGACCGTGCATATTTTCCAGATGAACTTACACATTTTATGACCACCTATGCAATTATTTTTATGTGACTAATTATTGATGACTATCGTATTTTTTCTTGGCAAGTGCCCGGCAAGGTAAGGTTAGCAGGTCGCTCTTCTTGTCGTTACACATCAGACCGTGCATATTTTCCAGATGAACTTACACATTTTATGACCACCTATGCAATTATTTTTATGTGACTAATTATTGATGACTATCGTATTTTTTCTTGGCAAGTGCCCGGCAAGGTAAGGTTAGCAGGTCGCTCTTCTTGTCGTTACACATCAGACCGTGCATATTTTTCCAGATGAACTTACGCATTTTATGAATCATTATACAATTCTATGTAGTGACGTATTACTTTTATCAAATTCTCTCTCCATTAAAGTCTTTAATTCTCCCCTTTATTAACTATACTACATACAAGCTGAACACAACGAACGTCACATTTTGTGTTTTTTATGTACGATTGTTTTCATGTTTTGTTTGTATGCACTGTGAAATAGTTAAGGTATAACACACCATTTGACTTTGACATTTTTTGCCCTATGATATCTCAACATCGTGACTATTTTACATTTTTCTTTTTTTCTGCTGCTTTGTGATATTCTCTGTACATTTTTGCCTCTGAACACTGTCTATGCTTTTGACATATTACGTTTTCTGTCATGTTATGCTGTATGCTTAATTATGTCACCATAAACCAGTCATTATTTAGAGGGTATATGATTTAAATGCAAGACATTAATCTTTGTTCATCAATTTCAGAAAGAAATGATACGTAAAGGAAATAAATTAAACAGAAATGGGAATTTCACACACGGAATAAACGAAAGAAGATGCAAAAAACCTTATGAGGAAGAGTAAATGGATCAGAACTAACAAGCATTAACAAGAATATACTATGCACATCGTAGAATAGCAGTCTTAACTAATTTTTTTCTTTCAGAATACAAGGCGATTGATGCAGGCTGTCAGACAGAACTACACATCTTAGTTTTAGTGATGAAATATGCTAGAGATAAGGAATAGTTGTGTAATGAATAATGAAGTGATTTTTTTGCAAATGATAATGAATGCTGATGAAGAGTAATGATGAAGAATATGCTACTATGAATAATGAAGTTTTTCTTTACAGGTGATGATAATAATGAAGTTAAGATAATATGGATAATGAAGTTTTTCTTTACAGATGAGGATGATGTTGAAGTTTATGTATTTACGCTATGTAGTTATTTAAGTATTTGTTGCAGTTTGTTTGGACAGTATGTTTTATATCGTATGGTATGATGACTGAAGG
This sequence comes from Schistocerca nitens, assembly GCF_023898315.1. Classification (NCBI taxonomy): domain Eukaryota; kingdom Metazoa; phylum Arthropoda; class Insecta; order Orthoptera; family Acrididae; genus Schistocerca; species Schistocerca nitens. The sequence goes on from NC_064617.1 coordinate 610,657,634, forward strand.
TTTTGGAAAGGACAGCTATGGAACACATTTTTATACACATTTCATTACGTGTTAATTCGAAGTTCACTACTTTTCAGCATAGTATGCGTTTCTTCTTTCAGCTCAATAATCCATTTTGTATTTTTTCCAGGAGAAGCCTTTCATGATAGTTAAACTTGTTACTTGTTAAGCCTATACTAGTACTTGCAATTTTTTTATTTTACCCACTTGTGTCACAACCTTGCTACAGCTGACTCATGACGAATGACGTTACACATTTTTCATTTACAGGAACAACCCAGAAGCAATTTTTTTTCTTTTTCTCTTCTTGCTTTCCCTTATAATTACCCAAAGCAATGCATTGCTAACTAACTAGCACAGAAACAAAAAAAATGTATTACCAGTCCCAAATAATGCTACTAGTTTAAGAGAATTCTGAGTAATACTGATCAGCTCTGAATAGTATGTCACTTCAGTATTGACTTCTTAATGATACAAAAAAAAATATAAAATAATGCTTTGTAACTGGCAAATAACTGCCACTGTTTATTGTAATGAGACTACTTATAATGCCCATGATTATTAATGCTATGACTGTAATTAACTGATTTTTAATCATGACTTCTTAATGGTGTGTATCACCAGTTTCAAATAATGCTACTCATTTAAGAGAGTTCTGAATAATACTGAATGATGAACAATGTTTTATACTATTCAATACTTGCTGGCCATTAAGTGCTGATAATTAATGTAACTAAATGAATTATGTTATTAATTATGCCATTAATTAGCTCCTGTTTTCAATGATGACTTTTCATGTTTTGGTAACTGGCCAATGAGTGCCAATAATTTGTATAACTCAATGAATTATGTTAATGCTATGCCAATAATTGACTCTCCTTTTCAATGATGACTTTTGATGAACATTATTCTGTCATACTAAATATGCTTAGTGACTGGCCAAGGACTGCCACTGTTTATTGTAATACGATTACCCATGATGCGAATAATTTAATTTTATGAACATTATTCTGTAATACTACATACATGGTACAGAAATGTTCAATAACTGGGCTATGAATGCCGCAAACTACTAATGTAATTCCTAAGCAAGACTAGTCTGTGACTTAATGTCCTTCACCTTCTGACCTAACTACCTGGAATTACTGTAATATCCATTTGTCCTGTCCATCCTCATAATCATGGAGCACTATATTTGGTTTTTGCACTAATTCTACGATGGTGTGCCTTATAAGAGCGTGGTGTTGTCACGACATGTTGTCCACCACCGTGAGCGATGAAGACGTTATTATGGTCCTACTGTTTGGTGTACCTGATGTACTGCCAAAATGATAACAGGAAATATTATTACGACATTTCAGTGTCTTGGATACGCTGATAAATACTTCTGGGAAAAGATCTGCAAATTGTCTCACTTGGTGTTGTACTCCTGTGGAAAGATATGGACTTTCAGTGCAGCTGCGTGCAACCTAAGTGCTACAACCATGATGCAATCCTTCCTATCCCTTCCCTAATTCTTCTAAAATGAAAAAGTCATATACATTGCGTGTGCACTTCCTTTCTTTTGTTAATAAGATCAGTTATCCTGAAATTACTAAAGACTTGTATAATGCATGTGCACTTTATTACACTCCTTGATTGTTTGTTTGTTGTAGAAAAATACTAGAGAGTACTACAGTCCGTGTGCACTTTTGTCATTTGTCAATATAATTTGTACTCATTAGGTTTATTTGTCGTTAAAATATTAAAGAGTTTTTCAGTGCATGTGCACTTATGTTATACGTTAATATGTTTTCTAATGAACTTCAGTGCCTGTGCACTTTTCTCATTTTTTCAATATGATTTGTACTCATTCTGTATACTTTTTATGATTTCCTGATATGTTCAATACTTCAGTGCGATGCACTTATGTCATTTGTTACTCATTATATATACATTTCGTCAATTGCTGATATGTTCTGAACTGCAGTGCATGTGCACTCATGTCACTTGTCAACATGATTTTTTGCCATTCTGTTCTGAAAATGCTAAAGAATTTTTCAGTGTGTGTGCACTTCCTTATCTATCAAATAATTTATATATACATTTTCCTGATATGTTTTGTACTTATATTTTGTCTTTGTCTGAAATGTTTTGTACACGGTGCATGTGCACCACATTCAATTCATGTACTACATCTGGATATTCTGTAAATTGTAAAAGATGATTAATTAAAGAAAAAAAAATTTGCCGCGCTTGGCGAGTCCAAATGACTCACCATCGCTGCCAAATTTTTGCCCCCCCCCCCCCCCCCCCAGTGGAGGGTTATGAAACACGTATGTTGTGTGGCGGCGATGGCGAGGCATTATAAAATCTTTGACCAGAGAGTGCGCTTGACTGCGCGAGAGTGCAGTTCAGTGCAGTTCAGTCAGTCGCGAGTTAGCAGTTCGAGAGTAGTAGCGCATGCGAGATGACGTAGTCTGTGGTAGTAGCGCGCGAGAGATAGTCGCAGTTGTGTGTGAGGAGTCGGCAGGCGTCGACATGGCGCTCTGGTCAAGATTCGGGACAAGGTATATTTTTTAAATAAGGTAATGAAGCAGCATTGAGCACATTTGATAATGTAATGTAAATTAACTGTAACTAATTTGTTCAAGAATCGCCCTAATAATAATTTTGTTTTCAAACCAAGTACTTTAACAAAACAAACATTTCATTGAAAGAATATTTGCCTTCCATTTCCTTTAAAGAAAAATTTACTTAAGTTCAAACAATGTTTGCGATGCATTTCTTCCAAGCTATGGCGAAATTAAGAGCAGATCCAGTTTTACTGAGGTAAGAATTTGAGTTTAATCAGGGCCTAACATCGACATTTCGGTCTACTTGCGTTTTCATTGTCACTGAGATTTTATTATCACTGAATTGACTTTCATTTTTGTGAGGAACTTATACTTGGGTCAGATTGCTATTTTTTTCATTTAATTGTCATTGTCATTAAATATAATTACGGGGAGGCTACACTTAGCTCTATGTCTATTCTCATTTAAAATATTGTCTTAAATTTCTCTGGGGAGCTTACACTTGGCTCCATATCTATTAAGTATTGTCTTTCAAATTTCTGTGGGGAGGTTACAAGCCTCATAAATTTCCCTCACAAAATTAACGTGTATGGCCAATTTCCCTCTGTCAAACATTGCAGCAAACATTATTCCTGTTACGCTACTTTCCTTTTTCATTTCTCAATCAGTCAAGCCATTTTCTGTTCCCCTATCTTCATTACTTACGTTTTATCATGTTCCTCTTCCTCATGCTATTCCACACCTTCGCTCACGTCCATTCCTGCCAGATATCATAGTTTAAATCTACCAGCCGATTATTTGTCTTTCTTGTCTACATGTCATGAACAAACGTTAATGTGATATTTTTTTCGCTTCTAATTGTGTCCTGACGTTGCTCAGTAGGGCAGTGAAAACATCCCCCATGGGAAACCGACGATTTTGTCGTTATACGAATTTTTTTTTATTTGATGATCCGGACAGAATTGCAAATGAATATATGTGCATGCCCCACAGCCAATTTTTGTTTACTCTGTCGACAATTTCGGAATAAAGGAGCGATGCAAAACTTTTGATGATATGTCTAGAATGTAGCGTTTGTTCATGACATGTAGACAAGAAAGACAAATAATCGGCTGGTACATTTAAACTATGATATCTGGCAGAAATGGACGTGAATGAAGGTGTGGAATAGCATTAGGAAGAGGAACGTGATAAAACGTAAGTAATGAAGATGTTGTTGTTGTTTTCTTCAGTCCTGAGACTGGTTTGATGCAGCTTGTAACACTCCGATTTTATGTATCCCGCTCGATCGGGAATCTGATAGCAGCCCAAATAATAATTAATTAATGTGACCGTGTACCTAATGGGGCTGGCAATCGGATTTGACTGCTACGGAGTTGTTACATTCCATTTTGTCCTTCCCAAATGCTGTAATAATGAAATGTCTGGTGGCAAGAAGAACAACACAGCTTCACTAATCAAGACCTATATTCGTCTCAAAAACACGAGAAAAAGGAGACAGCCACTGCCTTCGTCATACATATTTAATTGTGGCTAATCTCAGCACAGGCTTCTTCGTTGTTCAAAATCGTCACACGCAAATTCAATCACTGTAATCCCACACTGCAATCCAACGCTGCAATCCAAATGATGCCGGCGCGGTAGACGCGAAACCAAATAAATATCGTCACAAAAATATCACTGATCACTCTCGTAATTAAACTTCTTCACTTTCCCGTATTATTCTAACACAAAGGGGTTAAACCGCAGCGATGGCCACTCCCTTTGTCGGTCAGCCTTGTAATATCGCAACCGGCCTCCGCACGGCTCGGCTCGCAACCCGGAAACTGACTCAACTCTACACTCGCTCTCGCAACAAGACACTATCGATCGTTTGCCCTATCGATCTGTGCCGAGTGCAAACTTATAGTAAGGGCCTACGGACCCCTTACATCTCCGCCCTCAAAAACTTCTTTGGAGCCACAGGCGTAAAAGAATCAGCAAGGGAATTAAACATTGCTACATTTGAACAAAACACACAGTGTAAATAATTAATGAAATTACAATTCACCAAAATAATCCCTCGACTCCGGTAGTGGGCTGCCTCCACAATAATTTCTACAAAAGGTTATTACATCTCATAAACATGGCATTGTCCAAATTACAATTTTTATATCAAGCAGCAGTAGTCCTCTATAGTCCATACTGAATGAAACACACAACATACAATCAAAAATTATTACGTGAACATATGACATATGAATAGTTATACTACAAATTAGTTGTTACAGGTTTTTACATCCATCCTTAGGTAATCGTCAATATGAAATATGAAGTTCTAGTTACAATACATCAGAAAACACAATGTAAATAAACATTTCCCTTTTTCAAATGTCCGTTTAACAACTAAATGTTCTAAACATATCTTACCTAACTACATCAAGGAGCTTGAACGCTCTCATTTCAGACATTCGCCCTAATCGAGTTCCCTTTCCTCCTCTGGGTTATCCCTGTTCTCGTGTGATAATACCTTTTTATGTTTTCCACATGTTCTTTACCATGCACTCTCTTTGTCCGTGCATATTCCAACTCCACAGTGTTAGGATGACCAATTTTTATAATCCTGTACGGTCCCTTATAAACGTGGTTAAATTTATGTATTTCAGAGTTTATTTTCTTTGATTTTGCATGAACCTTTACTAGTACCAGGTCTCCCACTCGGTAAGTTATCGGTTTCACTAGCTTGTCTTTCCTGTCTTTTTCTAGCCTTCTCCTTCATACTTAATTCCACTAGCTCCAATTTCCTTTCCCAACTTCCTGGTGGGTAGACTAGCAACTCACGAAAAATACTGTCGGGTTCTTGATTGAGCAATACTTCACATGGTGCAAACCCTGTAGAATCTTGTGGGAGTTGATTCCTGACCCACTCAAATTCTTCCAGATATTCTTTCCATGAACCATGCTTCCTATGACAGTATGTTCGGCATAAACGGCTCAATTCCTTCATTGTTCGTTCTGCCAGGTTAGAAGCTGGCCTATACCTAGAAATGGCAATTTGCTCTATTCTGTGCTCAGTTAGCATCTCTGTCCACTCCTTTGACCTAAATTGTGACCCATTATCACTCAAAATTCGCTTAGGAATACACACCTTTTGAAAATAGCCTTTCTCAAAAATGGTTAATGATGGCTCTACTAGTGGCTTTCTTCAACGGGTAAAATTTTATGTATTTGGAAACCAGTTCTTCCACTACTAAGATTTGTCTGTAATTGCCTCGTGAGGCAGGAAGTGGCCCAAAGAGATCCACTGCAACTATGTCCTTAATTGCTGTTGGTACAATTGGATGCATATATCCTTTGTGCTGTACTGTAGTCGTTTTAGATTTTTGACAGGTGTCACATGTACTCAGTATATTACGTATACACCTTCCCATGTTGAATGCACAATCTAACTTCAACTTTTCCAGACACTTTTTTGGTCCATAATGCGCATTACTATAGTGCGTATACCAAATTAGTTTTTCTACCACATGCTCAGGCACACAGAGTTTCCAGTTCTCCTCATTCTCCTTGTTTCTTTTATAAAGTATCCCATTATGAATATAATAAAATGTGCGAATCCTTTCCTCTCCTGCACACCTGTATTTGTTTTTAATTGTCTTTAATTTCTCGTCCTCGTTCTGTTCCCTGCGCACATTCTTTAGGAACTTCCTTATGAATTCTTCATACTGTACTCCCTTCATCAGGTTAATTCTAACTCCTTCTCCTTCTGGCCTGTCCACCAACATTCCTCTCGAGTCAGCTGGTAATCTTGACAAAGCATCAGGTATTATATGTGTTGCCCCTGGTTCATAAATTATCTCGAAGTCGTAGTCCTGTAATGCCAGGGCCCATCACGTTAGTCTGCTAAGCCTCAACTTGCTTGTGGTCAGAAATGCAAGGGCCTTATGGTCAGTCACTACTTTCACATGCCTCCCGGCCAAATAATACCGGAAACGCTTAAATCCCCACACAATTGCCAATGCCTCCCTTTCAGTAATCGAATATTTCCTCTCCCAAGCATTTAAACTTCTGCTACCGAAAGCTATCGTTCTTACACTCTCACCATTTCCGCTCCTCTCCATTTGGTACAAATGTATTCCTAGTCCATAGTCAGAGCTGTCTGCTCCTAAATAAAAATCCTTGGAAAAATCCGGGTGGTACAATATATCTGCACTATATAGTGCTTCCTTGATATTCTCAAACTCGGTTTGGCACTCTGCACTCCAATGCCACGGCATCCTCGCCTTGGTCAATTCCCTCATACTCGGGGCATTAAGTACCGATCCTTTGACAAATTTTCTATAAAACTCACAAACCCCAAAGAATGCTCGCAACTGCTTCCTACTATGGGGGGTCGGAAAATTTCTAATAGCCTCCATTTTACTAGGATCAGGGTAGATACCCTCCTTGGATATTATATGGCCCAGGAGTTTTATCTTTGATTTGCCAAATTCCAACTTGTCCAGGTTTACAGTTACCCCTGCGGTGTCAAAAGCTGCCAAGATTGCATCCAATCTATTCAAATGTTCTTCCCATGATTCGCTTGCTATCAAGAGGTCATCCACGTAGACGGTGACCTTTTTAAGTAACTCCTCGCCTAGTATCTTATCCATCGCTCTTATGAATTCAGACACTGACACATTAAGCCCAAATGGCAACACTCTAAATTGATAGCACCTCCCTCCATACGTAAATGCTGTATACTGGCGGGACTCTGTGGCCAACGGTATTTGCCAGTAACCAGCAGTTAAGTCGATACTACTAAGCACCTTTGCTTCTCGGAATTTTTGAATCAGTTCTTCTATAGTCTCAGGTTTGTCCCGCTCCGGTTTGATGATTTTGTTCACTGTTCGTGCATCCAAAACTATCCTCACCTTTCCATCCTTCTTATCAACAACAAATAGGGGGTTGTTATATTGACTGTTGGCCCTTTCTATAACACCAAGGTCCATCATCCTCTGTATCTCTTCATCTACTGCTCTTCGTTTCGCCTGGGGAATGGAATACTGTTTTATATTGAACGGTTTATGGTTCTTTATCTTTAGCTTACACTCCACCCCTTTCATGATACCTGGCCGTTGAGAAAATACTTCACAACGCCTGTATAATACTGTGGCTAATTTCTTCTTAGTCCTCTCATCTAGGTGTGTCATCTCCTCCAACTTTTTACTGATCTTATCCTCTTTATGTCTATCCTCTCGCGCTACTCTCTCAAGGTATATCAACACTTCTTCTCCTAGTTCCTCTTCCCCGTATCCCATGGTGGGTTCCTCTTCATGACACAAATTTATCCTTCTGAATTCCTCCTCTTCTTCGATTGCACTCCCCTCAGCAAACTTTAACCTCTTCTCTTCTCCCTTTCTTCCATTGACCTTGATAGTACCTTCATCAAAACTCACTACTGCATCAACTTCATTCAACCAATCTATCCCTAAAATAATTGATGTGTTCAATCCAGCCACCACCAAAAATGTAGCTTCGTATTCTTCTCCCTCTATCTCGAATGTAATCAACACTTGTTCTTTAATAGGTTTACTCCTTGCACCCAACGCTTCACAATTCTCACTCCACTCACCGGGAAACTAGGCAAGCTAATATTTGCTTTTACTATCTGTTCATATAACCTTTTGTATACTGCACATGCTTCACTTCCTGTATCGACTAATGCCTCGATATTCAGTCCACATAGCTTGATCCCTATCATGGGTAGCATGGGTTACTTGGGAATCCCACTTCTTTCCTCCAGTAGATCTTCTCTCTGATCTCCACCATTGTCGTGTCTTAGTAGGTTTACCCTGGTCCTTGTATCTCTCACTCCTGACCACACCTCATCTGGAGTGTCATTCAGTTTTCCGGTCTCTCCGCCTCTTCTATATGCACTGTGTCATTCATTCACCTATCCCATCCTCTCTCATGATCTCTTGGTTCTTCACTCCTTCTCCAATCATTTCTCCATTGCCGTTCACCACCATGGTTCCTGTACCTATGGCCACCACCTCTTCCTCTATAATTAGACGAATTACCAAAATGATTCCTTGGGTCATTACTTCCCCCTCGGTTTTGATCATTAGCTTGATTGTGTTCCTGTAATCGAACAGATTCCAGCTGTTCCAGTATCTCCATCAAGGCCTCCCTATCTTTAATTAGGCTCCCAGATACAGTTTCTTGCATTCTCTGATTCAATCTTCTTTTTATCGCAGATATCATTACGTCATCACTCAGGGGTTGTTCCAAGGTCTTGTTCAATTCCCACAAATGTTCGGCAAACTCTCTCAACGTTCCTCTCCATGTACTAAGTGACTTGCGGTGGAGTAGGTCCTCAATTGCCGCACACTGATGACTTTTGGACCAGTATTTCTTCAAGAATTCCTCTTCAAACTGATCATAACTAGTAGTCCCTTCCTTCTTCCTGACTCCCCAAGTGAAGGCCTCACCTTCCATTCTATCTATTGCAAATTGAATCTTGTCTGAGTCTTTAAGATGTGCTGGGAAAACTCCTTTTAACCATTTCATAAATATCATTGGGTGCAACCCTCCTTTCGGTCTAAATTTCTGCCCTGTATTATTTTGGACGCACCGATTATCACTGCTCATCAAGGTAACCACTCTACCTTCCCCAACGGTTAAAGTGGCACTGCTAATTCGTTTATCAATTTCTTCGGTTTTGCTCTCCAGTTGTTGCACTCCCTGTTGTAATTGCCTGACCTCCATTGCAACCCTCTTGTTATCCCCTTAACCGCATCATTGCATTGTTTCTGCATTTGCGTCACCTCGGCGATCCTTTCTCCCAATTCAGCTTTAGTTTCTTCAACATCGTCTTCTATCCTTTTTGTCAAATTTCCTTCCATCTTCTCCACGTCTCCCTGGACTTGGTCTATGCTCTTCTGTAGCTTCCTCTCTCTCTCGTCGATGTCCATCTTCAGTCGTTCTTGTAACTCCTGCATTTCCTTCTTCAGATTACATTCCATCTTCATCTGCGATGTTTTGATCTCTTGTGCTATAGTTTCTTGTAAATCTTTCTTTAATGATGCGTTATTTTCTTGTAAATCTTCCTTTAATGATTTGCGGAATATTTCTTCCCTTTCTCTAGTTTCTTTTAGCCAGGCTGCCAACATCGACCACATATCTGCACCCTCTGAAACTGGCTTATCTCTCGTCGTTTCTCCCGGTGTCTTGGGATAACTAGTTGAATGTGCTAATGGGGTATCTAATGACACTCCATAATCACTGATTCCCGAATCATATCGGTCTTCCTGTCCTTTCCCTTTCCTTTCAACTACTGCCTCACAAACCTGCTTATCTTCAGTAGACATATTTGGTTTATTTTTAATGCACAGGCAAGTAATACAGAATAACCTCTAGTAACCCAAAACACTACTAATTATCATGAAACTAATCAAACAGTACCTGCAGTATCTTCAGTTAGTCCCAAATTGATACAATACGTATGAATACCGAACATAACAACCCTCAAAACCTAATAGTTTCAAATAACAATTTCCACATACACGGTTTATGTAAAATGTTCTAAATAAGATAAATCACACCACTCATAAAATCTATAAATGTAAAATCCCCAAATATCTGTATAATTACCATTTAGACAACGCAGTATGCATAAATAGGTATGCTATATTTCAGAGTATGTTTCGCAAACTTTTCGGAAATTACTGTAATTGGGCACTTTTCCTAACGCGAAACTCAATTTACAAATGCTTATTTACCGCGAAGACTGCACACTACAATTTAATGTTATGTCAACCAGTCGTCTTCACTCACCAACTGATGTTACCACGAGTCACGATGTTTTGACGTTTGAAGTGGGCGTGGCGCTGTACTGCCGCCGGAGCTGCGTGAAGTCGCGCTGAAGATCTGGGGCGAGTCGTTGTAGCTCTCCGTCGGCCGCTCCGTGGCGCTGCAGGCAGGCGTAGTTTGTAGTTCGGCCGCTAGATGCTGAGTCGGCGCTCGGTGTCTCGAAGTCGCGCTGCTCGCTGTGGCAGGACGTCGTAGTTCTCAGCCGGCCGCCCCGTGGCGCTGCAGGCGGGCGTAGTTGTAGTTTGGCCGCTAGATGCCGGGTCGGCGCTCGGTGTAGTGCATCTGTGCTTGAACTACTCCTTGCACAGGTAGTTGGGATGACGTGTGAAATCACCTCGCGGATCGAAGCTCTTTGACGCAGCTGCTACATGGGTCTGCGTGACGTCACTCAATAATTGCGTCGCCACAATACATTGTCGTCCGCATAACAGTTTATAGGTCCACATGAAGCTGTCCGATTTTCACTATTCAAAAAGCAATTTCAGTCAAAATATTACCACCAAACACTTCTTTAAAAGCTCTCGTGACGAATTCTTAGTTCGTTTTGCTATAGTAATGTTCACACGCGTCTTTCTTTGGTGTTCACTTTTCACAGTTTTTCGCGCGGATTTACGCATTTGCACATTATAACACAGTTTATTGACACTATTATTCTTATCTAATATGGCAAGTAAAAAGTTTAGTCACAATCGTAAGATGCTATTACTTCGTATTGTTCAAAATCCACTGTTTCTTGTCACGATTTCAAAGTTTATGCTCTGTCTCGATCGAACATTGAAAAAATATTTTCTCGCGTTAAGCAAGGTAAAATTACCTATTGTTCTTTACTATTCGTCCGAAAATTGCACTTGTCCTTTCACGGTAAGCCAAGAGTGTAACACTCCGATTTTATGTACCCCGCTCGATCGGGAATCTGATAGCAGCCCAAATAATAATTAATTAATGTGACCGTGTACCTAATGGGGCTGGCAATCGGATTTGACTGCTTCGGAGTTGTTACATTCCATTTTGTCCTTCCCAAATGCTGTAATAATGAAATGTCTGGTGGCAAGAAGAACAACACAGCTTCACTAATCAAGACCTATATTCGTCTCAAAAACACGAGAAAAAGGAGACAGCCACTGCCTTCGTCATACATATTTAATTGTGGCTAATCTCAGCACAGGCTTCTTCGTTGTTCAAAATCGTCACACGCAAATTCAATCACTGTAATCCAATACTGCAATCCAACACTGCAATCCAAATGATGCCGGTGCAGTAGACGCGAAACCAAATAAATATCGTCACAAAAATATCACTGATCACTCTCGTAATTAAACTTCTTCACTTTCCCGTATTATTCTAACACAAAGGGGTTAATCCGCGGCGATGGCCACTCCCTTTCTCAGTCAGTCTTGTAATATCGCAACCGGCCTCCGCACGGCTCGGCTCGCAACCCGGAAACTGAGTCAACTCTACACTCGCTCTCGCAACAAGACACTATCGATCGTTTGCCCTATCGATCTGTGCCGAGTGCAAACTTATAGTAAGGGCCTACGGAACCCTTACAAGCTCTCCAAGCTACTCTATCCTGTGCAATCTTCTTCATGTCCCAGTACTTACTGCAACCTACATCCTTCTGAATCTGCTTAGTGTATTCATCTCTTGGTCTCCCTCTACGATTTTTACCCTCCACGCTGCCCTCCAATGCTAAATTTGTGATCCCTTCATGCCTCAGAACATGTCCTACCAACCGGTCCCTTCATATAGTCAAGTTGTGCCACAAACTCCTCGCCAATTCTATTCAAAACCTCCTCATTAGTTTGTGATCTACCCATCTAATCTTCTGCATTCTTCTGTAGCACCACATTTCGAAAGCTTCTATTCTCTTCTTGTCCAAACTATTTATCGTCCATGTTTCACTTCCATACATGGCTACACTCTATACAAATACTTCCAAAAATGGCTTCCTGACACTTAAATCTATACTCGATGTTAACAAATTTCTCTTCTTCAGAAACGATTTCCTTGCCATTGCCAGTCTACATTTTATATCCTATCTACTTTGACCATCATCAGTTATTTTGCTCCCCAAATAGCAAACCTCCTTTACTACTTTAAGTGTCTCATTTCCTAATCTAATTCCCTGAGCATCACCCGAGTTAATTCGACTACATTCCGTTATCATCGTTTTGGTTTTGTTGATATTCGTCTTATATCCTCCTTTCAAGACACTGTCCATTCCGTTCAACTGCTCTTCCAAGTCCTTTGCTGTCTCTGACAGGATTACAATGTCATCGGCGAACCTCAACGTTTTTATTTCTTCTCCCTGGATTTTAATACCTACTCTGATTTTTTCTTTTGTTCCCTTTACTGCTTGCTCAATATACAGATTGAATAACATTGGGGACATGCTACAACCCTGTCTCACTCCCTTCCCAACCGCTGCTACCCTTTCATGCCCCTCGACTCTTATAACTGCCATCTGGTTTCTGTACAAATTGTAAAAAGCCATTTGCTCCCTGCATTTTACCCCTGCCACCTTTAGAATTTGAAAGAGAGTATTCCAGTCAACATTGTCGAAAGCTTTCTCTAAGTCTACAAATGCTAGAAACGTATGTTTGCCTTTTCTTAATCTAGCTTGTAAGATAAGTCGTAGGGTCAGTATTACCTCACATGTTCCAGTATTTCTACGGAATCCAAACTGATCTTACCCGAGGTCGGCTTCTACCACTTGTTCCACTCGTCTGTAAAGAAATTGCGTTAGTATTTTGCAGCTGTGACTTATTAAACTGATAGTTCGGTAATTTTCACATCTGTCAACACCTGCTTTCTTTGGGATTGGAATTATTATATTCTTCTTGAAGTCTGAGGGTATTTCGCCTGTCTCATACATCTTGCTCACCAGATGGTAGAGTTTTGTCAGGACTGGCTCGCCCAAGGCCGTCAGTAGTTCCAATGGAATGTTGTCTACTCCCGGGGCCTTTTTTCTACTTAGGTCTTTCAGTGCTCTGTCAAACTCTTCACGCAGTATCGTATCTCCCATTTCATCTTCATCTACATCCTCTTCCATGTCCATAATATTGTGCTCAAGTACGTCGCCCTTGTATAGACCCTCTATACAGGGCGTTACAAAAAGGTACGGTCAAACTGTCAGGAAACATTCCTCACACACAAAGAAAGAAAATATGTTAAGTGGACATGTGTCCGGAAACGCTTACTTTCCATGTTAGAGCTCATTTTATTACTTCTCTTCAAATCACATTAATCATGGAAATGAAACACACAGCAACAGAACGTACCAGCGTGACTTCAAACACTTTGTTACAGGAACTGTTCAAAATGTCCTCCGTTAGCGAGGATACATGCATCCACCCTCCGTCGCATGAAATCCCTGATGCGCTGATGCAGCCCTGGAGAATGGCGTATTGTATCACAGCCGTCCACAATACGAGCACGAAGAGTCTCTACATTTTGTACCGGGATTGCGTAGACAAGAGCTTTCAAATGCACCCATAAATGAAAGTCAAGAGGGTTGAGGTCAGGAGAGCGTGGTGGCCATGGAATTGGTCCGCCTCTACCAATCCATCGGTCACCGAATCTGTTGTTGAGAAGCGTACGAACACTTCGACTGAAATGTGCTGGAGCTCCATCGTGCATGAACCACATGTTGTGTCGTACTTGTAAGGGCACATGTTCTAGCAGCACAGGTAGAGTATCCCGTATGAAATCATGATAACGCGCTCCACTGAGCGTAGGTGGAAGAACATGGGGCCTAATCAAGACATCACCAACAATGCCTGCCCAAACGTTCAAAGAAAATCTGTGTTGATGACGTGATTGCACAATTGCGTGCGGATTCTAGTCAGCCCACACATGCTGATTGTGGAAATTTACAATTTGATCACGTTGGAATGAAGCCTCATCCGTAAAGAGAACATTTGCAGTGAAATGAGGATTGACACATTGTTGGATGAACCATTCGCAAAAGTGTACCCGTGGAGGCCAATCAGCTGCTGATAGAGCCTGCACACGCTGTACATGGTACGGAAACAACTGGTTCTCCTGTAGCACTCTCCATACAGTGACGTGGTCAATGTTACCTTGTACAGCAGCAACTTCTCTGACGCTGACATTAGGGTTATCGTCAACTGCACGAAGAATTGCCTCGTCCATTGCAGGTGTCCTCGTCGTTCTAGGTCTTCCCCAGTCGCGAGTCATAGGCTGGAATGTTCCGTGCTCCCTAAGACGCCGATCAATTGCTTCGAACGTCTTCCTGTCGGGACACCTTCGTTCTGGAAATCTGTCTCGATACAAACGTACCGCGCCACGGCTATTGCCCCGTGCTAATCCATACATCAAATGGGCATCTGTCAACTCCGCATTTGTAAACATTGCACTGACTGCAAAAGCACGTTCGTGATGAACACTAACCTGTTGATGCTACGTACTGATGTGCTTGATGCTAGTACTGTAGAGCAATGAGTCGCATGTCGACACAAGCACCGAAGTCAACATTACCTTCCTTCATTTGGGCCAACTGGCGGTGAATCGAGAAAGTACAGTGCATACTGACGAAACTAAAATGAGCTCTAACATGGAAATTAAGCGTTTCCGGACACATGTCCACATAACATCTTTTCTTTATTTGTGTGTGAGGAATGTTTCCTGAAAGTTTGGCCGTACCTTTTTGTAACACCCTGTATACCCCTTCCACCTTTCTGCTTCTCCCTTCTTTGCTTAGAACTGGGTTTCCATCTGAGCTCTTGATATTCATACAAGTGGCTCTCTTTTCTCCAAAGGTCTCTTTAATTTTCCTGTAGGCAGTATCTATCTTACCCCTAGTGAGATAAGCCTCTACATCCCTACATTTGTCCTCTAGCCATCCCTGCTTAGCCATTTTGCACTTCCTGTCGATCTCATTTTTGAGTCGTTTGTATTCCTTTTTGCCTGCTTCATTTACTGCATTTTTATATGTTCTCTTTTCATCAATTAAATTCAATATTTCTTCTGTTACCCTAGGATTTCTACTAGCTCTCGTCTGTTTACATACTTGATCCTCTGCTGCCTTCACTACTTCATCCCTCAGAGTTACCCATTCTTCTTCTACTGTATTTCTTTCCCCCATTCCTGTCAATTGTTCCCTTATGCTGTCCCTGAAACGCTGTACAACCTCTGGTTTAGTCAGTTTATCCAGGTCCCATCTCCTTAAATTCCCACTTTTTTTTTTAGTTTCTTCAGTTTTAATCTACAGTTCATAACCAATAGATTGTGGTCAGAGTTCACATCTGACCCTGGAAATGTCTTACAATGTAAAACTTGGTTCCTAAATCTCTGTCTTACCATTATATAATCTATCTGATACCTTCTAGTATCTCCAGCATTCTTCCATGTATACAACCTTCTTTTATGGTTCTTGAACCAAGTGTTAGCTATGATTAAGTTATGCTCTGCGTAAAATTCTACCAAACGGCTTCCTCTTTCATTTCTCTCCCCCAATCCATATTCACCCACTATGTTTCCTTCTCTCCCTTTTCCTACTCTCGAATTCCAGTCACCCGTGACTATTAAATTTTCGTCTCCCTTCACTACCTGAATAATTTCTTTTATCGCATCATACATTTCATCAATTTCTTCATCATCTGCAGAGCTAGTTGGCATATAAACTTGTACTATTGTAGTAGGCATGGGCTTCGTATCTATCTTGGCCACAATAATGCGTTCACTATGCTGTTTGTAGTAGCTTATCCGCGCTCCTATTTTTTTTATTCATTATTAAACCTACTCCTGCATTACCCCTATTTGATTTTGTATTTATAACCCTGTATTCACCTGACCAAAAGTCTTCTTCCTCCTGCCACCGAATTTCACTAATTCCCACTATATCTACCTTAAACCTATCTATTAACCTTTTTAAATTTTCTAACCTACCTGCCCAATTAAGGGATCTGACATTCCACGCTCCGATCCGTAGAACGCCAGTTTCCTTTCTCCAGATAACGACATCCTCTTGAGTAACCCCCGCCCGGGGATCCGAATGGGGGACTATTTTACCTCCAGAATATTTTACCCAAGAGGACGCCATCATCATTTAACCATACAGTAAAGCTGCATGTCTTCGGGAAAAATTACGGCTGTAGTTCCCCCTTGCTTTCAGCCGTTCGCAGTATCAGCACAGCAAGGCCGTTTTGGTTAGTGTTACAAGGCCAGATCAGTCAATCATCCAGACTGTTGCCCCTGCAACTACTGAAAAGGCTGCTGCCCCTCTTCAGGAACCACACGTTTGTCTGACCTCTCAACAGATACCCCTCCGTTGTGGTTGCACCTACGGTACGGCCATCTGTATCGCTGAGGCACGCAAGCCTCCCCACCAACGGCAAGGTCCATGGTTCATGGGGGTAGGGGATCAGAAAATGGCTTGACTGATTGACTGATGAGTGGAAAGGAGCGTAACAGGAATAATGTTTGCTGTACTGTTTGACAGAGGGAAATTGGCCATATACGTTAATTTTGTGAGGGAAATTTATGAGGTTGACAGAAGGAAACACTTCAACTTTTTCTTAGGTGTAATAGGACATCGAATTCTGCGTAGAGTGCTGGGTATCTTATTCCAGATGCGAGCAGCAAAACGAGAAAAATAGGATACTACATAGTGAGATCTTGAGTTATGATTTTGATAAGATGGCAGCTACTTAACCTCTGATGTGAGGTAATGGGGTGCATGCACACTGAAGTGCTGATGAAGCAGATATAGCGTACGGTATTTGTAAGAACATGAATACTAAGGGCAATAATGTTGTATGTGTTTAATTCATATGGATAAACTGGAATACCGTGGAACCATAGAATTTTCTCTGTAGAAAGATTTACAGCATTCGAATATTAATCCAAAATTAGTGAACATTAATAAAAAATCTGCTCCTTACTTTCACTTTACTTCTGGGTCACCTTCAACTGTCATTATATGGACAGGATGGAATGTTAAGTAATCTAAAAAGCCTTTTTGTGCATCCCAAAAACGCTCCTTTTTCATTTCTCAATCGTTGAGCAACGTCCTCTTCCTCGGATTCTGGCTTGAATTGGTCGTGGCATACCATCGATGAGATCATCACTCCAGCCCTGGTCCAAACTGCCCCATTCTTCAATGGCGATTCTGCGTAAGTCGCACAGAGTACGTGGTTAGACGCCCAAAAACAGATCGGTTCAGCAGATTCCACACACGTTCGATTAGGTTCATGTTAGGAGAACAGGCAGGCCACTTGTAACGTAGCAAGTTATTACGAGATGACATTCGTTGCAGTAAGACACGCAGCCGTTTGGTGCGATTTTCTCGTAGCCGTGAGAACTGCGTAGCGTAACAGTCAATCAATACGAAGAATCATGCCCTCTACGACTCTAATTAATCCATATCAGTTTTTATCCGATTTTTTCCAAATGTGGTACACAGCCTTCTGTTATTAATGGAATGATGCTGTCAAAATTTCAGATTTTTATTTATTATAGTGGTGGAATAAAGAAAGTTACCTAAAAGTCATAAAACCAATGCTTGTTTTTTAAAACCTAGTTAGGAACAAATACAGATTGATTTGCATTTTCAATTGAAGTCAGTACAAAGTTATCAGTGCATAAAAATCATTTAATTAGAATTTTCTTTTTAAAACTTTAGTCACTGTGCAGTATGTAATACAAAAATCAGTCAAAATTATTATTTGATCATATTTTGCAGTGTGAGTGCGTGAGAATGGTTGAGACAGTGTGTGTGAGACATACGTTAAAACTTAATATGTGCTTTTTCATAAAACCTTGTTCAAAAAGACCTTGGGAAAGTTATGGTGCAACGATGAATTCAGTTGACGTATGTCGATGTGAGCTTGCTTTTGTTTAAAGGCAGCCAAAATGAAAGTTAGAAGCGGGATAAGTTAATTTATCAATTTGGAGAATAATTCGTACTTCGCTTATTTTGATTGAACAATGTACTAGAAACTTAAGTTTTAATGATTATTGATAGGATAAGGCAAGTTTTGTAGCGAGAATGATCTGAAAGGAATATTCCGATTGGTCGTTTAGATCAACAGCCAATTAGAATTAAACTGTTCCCGCGCGAATATAGTGGACTGGGCAGTGAGTAGAACAGTTGGACATAGAGTTGCTTGCTAACCACCTACGGATAACACCATATTAGATAGCTCCGTAAAAATACTCGGAAAAGTGAAGAAATAGTGAGTTAATTGCTGTTCGAATACCTCGTAACTGAAGCGACTGGAGTTACGAACATTTTAATGAAAGTTTGGTGTTCCTACATTAAATAGTTAGAGAGTCATGAGCGTGTGAATTTTCTGGTCGTAGTAACAATTCCGCGTGGCATGTTTCGTGCTCTGCACGGAATACTTTGGCGGGCACTTATTTCGAAGAAGACCACTGAAACGACCGAATGTTTAACTCCCGAACAGCTGTGGGTCGGTACCTGGTAGAACGTGAAAATTAGTCGGGTCGGACTTGCAAAAATTCTGGCTGCTCTTCGAGTGAAACTATGTTGTACAGACAGTGAACTTTGAATGACAGAGAATTAGCATATTAAATACGGCTTGATAACCATTTCATGTGTTTCCATATGAATAAAAAGCAGATTCAATCTAATTTTAAATGCTTTCTGCAAGTAGACTGCATCCTCGGAACACCTGAATTTTTAAAATGAACATTTCAGGAACTGACTTTCAACTCGAGTTCGCGTCCTCTGTGTGGTAGGTATTAAGTAGTGGCTTCATCAGTGCTGCTTTACACTGCCTAGCACGTAACTGGTACTACAGAGTGAAGGAACGTCGGACAGAAGCATATCGAGGTAAGTGGACTTCCGATAAATGAAAGAGAGAATGCAGACGACCGACCCCGCACACTCCATTACGGTGATACTAGGATGCTGAACGCACTTCGAGCAAGCAAGCTATCATCCATCAGCATGAAATTTTCACCAAAATGTTGGCGATTTGTCCCACTATTGGCTGCAGAAATCTCGTTCCTGTACCATATATCAGTGAGATTGCCCTCAACAACCACAAGAGGTCTACAGTGGCCCATTTAATGCCATCCCAGAACATCAGATCCTTGTCGCACATGTGGGACATAGTGTTGGAGGTGTTCGATATTATCGGGTTGTCTCCAAACACGTTCTCCGTGATTATCAGGATACAAACAGAGACGAGTTTCACCCCGACGTCAATCCTGGGACGTTCATTCTGCATGATTTCCTGCTCATCTGTAACGGGGTCTTTGGGGCTGCGGTTTACGACGTGATGCTCGCCAAGGTAGTCTGCTAACAGTTTGATGCGATACATGACGTGTTGCAGATACTTCGAAAAACAAATTAAATTCTGGAGCACTTTGTCCACGGATCCTTTGACTCAAAAGTTGTAGAGATCGATTGATCTGTTCACTTGTCGAATGTGGATGGCCTGGACAACGTAAGTCCTCAACACTACCCGTCAATTGGAACCGATTCCATGTCCACATCCCATCACTTTGATTCCTGAGCAGACTTCGAACAACTTCCCCAGTTCTCTCCTGTGATGTTGACGGTACTGTTCCACACATGTCTCTGTTGCGTCCCTACTGGTGCTTCATTTACTATCAACTGAAATTCTGCAATCCATTCAGTGCGGTGCACGACCCGTATGTAGTGCTCATGTTTGCAGAAAACATGAGCGGTGACCTTACTGTCGGTACAAGAACAGTCACGGTGGTAACACAACTGCACTACACTTTCGATTGTTGCAATACTTTTATTGTCGTGTGTATTGTACGGTAGTTGTAACTTTTAACACACTTGTCGTAAATAATCTAATGTAGAATACGTGGAGCGTCTAGAGCGCTTGATGGCCCTCATCTTACCAGGACTAAGAAATAAACAAATAAATGAAACATAATAATACCAGATTTCAGTGATATTAACACAGATTTACTCCATCCTTAGGACTTTTCACCTTGACGCCATATTGTGTAATATTTTGGCTGTTGCGGTCATGATTACTTACTTGTCACCCAAAGCATCTTACATGTTATTGCAGACAGTTGACATCAAAAAAGGGATTGAATGGTGTTTGCGACCAAGGAAAGGTTCGTTCAAATGGTTCAAATGGCTCTGAGCACTATGGGACTTAACATCTATGGTCATCAGTCCCCTAGAACTTAGAACTACTTAAACCTAACTAACCTAAGGACATCACACAACACCAGTCATCACGAGGCAAAGCAAATCCCTGACCCCGCCGGGAATCGAACCCGGGAACCCGCGCGCGGGAAGCGAGAACGCTACCGCACGACCACGAGCTGCGGACACCAAGGAAAGGTGCCACGTGTCGATTTGCACATGGCACTACAGTTCGGTGAGTTCCTACTTTTCGATGACATGGAAACAGCGGAGAATGCTGTACCCTGATTGGTTACTCTGGTATGCATTCGTGTCAAAACCGTAGAATTTCAATACTATTTATTAACTCAGAAAAGGCTGAATTGCATTTTGTTTGCATTTTAACGAAATCTCTGATTAATCACTTAATTATAATAAAATATAAATGTACTTATTAGTTTTACACTTTTTATTCGCATAGCTTTTGAAAAATGGCCCATTCTTCTGAAAGGACTAAAGCTGAATTAACATTCACGTAACAAAATGACGCTATTTCATTTTCATATCAGTGCTGTCGTACTATTTCGTATGGAACAGTTTGAATCAAGAAACATGAAAGGACGCTCATGACTGTGCAGTTGAGCGCCCCACAAAGCAATCATCATCATTATCAAAAACATTATGAGGTATACTACATTTAATGCAGAGTGTTGTAGATTTATTTTGACATTTGTGACAGTGACGTTGTTTCTTCTTTCCCTAAAGAGGATCTAGAGGCAAATATGAGACATAGTCTTCCAGCTTGTCATATCTAAAATCAATTTTTGTCATTTTAGATACTCTTCCTCCTTTCATAGCAACATGGTAGTTTGATTCCGGGACTGGAGTGACCATTCTTCGACGAAACGCCATGTGGTCCAATTTACCACCATCCTCCCTGCAGAGCTACCATGTGTTGTGCTCCGCTACATCGACAAAATGTGCAATAATGGGAAGTACCATTTCTACCCCTAGCAGATGCTCTACAGAGTGCTGTATTTTTGTCAGCTCTATTAGTACCACCCATAAACTTAGTGTAGTGGTAATTAGGTCTTGTTGAAATGTTATCCGTCTTTTCTGCTGATGTGAATATCGCATTACTGGATGAGTTGGATTTGTACTATAAGAGTCTGTTGCCACTGTGACCACGCTCTTATCTTTTCATGAAGCCACTAATATATTGGCTGAACTTTCAGATCTGAGTGGTTTTACATGTGAGGCGTATGTTCTCTGCATTTTTCATTTATCGTGCTTATAAGAAAGCAAACCATAAGAAATCTGTGAGTTCTATCACGTTCATGTTGTTTCAAACGTGAATATTTGATATAACGAACTTGAAGCGGTCGGTGGATATTGCATTAGAAACTAAAATGTTATGTACAGGTTTTGACATCTCCCAACACGTCTTCCTTAGTAATGCGGCGTAACCACTAAGAAACAAAATACCTGAAAAACGCTTCATTTCCTCTTCAGAGCAATGTCCAAGTTTGTTCCCATTGCAGCATACTGGCTGATGTATTTCACCATCATACTTATAACATCACTATCAAAAATAGTTCAAAATATTGTAATGTTGCCCTGAAAGAGTGGTTTACAGTACTCATTTTTGACCATTCTGTGGTGTAGGTGAAAGTGGCTGTTGTTGCTAGTTGTACATATAACATGGTTTAATTTCTTCATTTTGGAGCAGTGGATTTTTTTGCTGTTGCACAGGATATTGCAGCAGTGGATGTGGACTGCAGGGAAGCTCTATTTCTTGAACGGTCAGTATCCGCATCATTGACGGACTTGGAATTTTTATATTGCTAAACATATCCTTATTGCAAATTATGGCTGAAGCTTTCAACTAACTTGCTAGAATATTATCATTCATCACTAGAATCTTCATCTTTCAGATCATCTGTAGCATTCGTGAGTAGTAACAAAGCAACATCCAAACCATTTTCAGGCATGCCATCATCAGTAGTCTCAAGAATTTCAAGATCTTCTACTGTCACCTGTTCCTTGCAAATAATTGTCCAGGAAGTGTAAGTTTTTGCTTATATAAACTTTACTTTCAATAATATTTACTTCTTACCACTGCATTTTATTTTCATATAATGAAGTAAGGGTAACCCCGCTGAAAATGCTTAAAAAGCAAACGTTCGCAAACAGAATTTTATATGGGTATTTATGAAACAACAGTAACAAAGCTTGGGTTGTCAATTCTGATACAACAAACAACTAAAATTCAAAAACCAGAACTAAGAGCATATTATCTGCTTTTTAGTGACTTAAACCAGAGTAACGTACTGTGTACTTATGTTGCAGCAAACGAGAAATGTCAGAAAACATTGTGTTTGATTTTTGTATGCATAAAGCTAATGTCCTTCTAGAAGCCTGTGCTTAATAGACAGTCACTGAGGTTATGTTCAGCATGCAAATACCCATATTATCCTTTATGATATCAATATAACGTTCCGAGAGACTATGTGTACGGTTATATCTCTAATACATGTGTGCGCAGAAAAGTTGTATTTACCCATTGACTGGAAGGTCAGGCAGATAATCCATTTTCAGCAAAACAAGTTTTCTCACGCACACGTAACAACTGTGACTGAACAATGAAAGCTGAATGTTGCTGTAAACAATGGAAAGGGTCAGTTGGATGAGCTGTATACTAATGCCATCTGTTGGACGGTAGAATAATCAAGTAATATCAGTAGTTCTAACCTCCTCTTTAAAAATCCTTTCTCAAGGGCAACAGCTGTATCTGGGTCAGTAAAACTAGTCGCCAAATAGGAATATGACAAAGAGTAAAAAGTTTCTCTTAAATGAACTCATTAGGATGTCCTGTGGGTTATCAAGAATAATGCTGCACGACGTGATCCACCCTGGTAGTTAGTCGCTGGGTGCATGCCTTGCCAGTAGTGGAATGGTTGCGTGTAGGCGCGATTCTGTGAGCTATGCACACCAGTTACTTACTAGGAAAATTATTTATTGCTCATTGTGGGTGAAAAGTAATCGTGTAATATAGGTGACTTTTCATGGGTGTGGATTATAGACGGCTGATCGTTATGAAAGCGTGACTTTGTGATTATAGTTCTGTTATTTTAAGCAACGCCCATGTCATGAATTAATAAAACGTCGACTATTCACCTAACAATCCGCCTAAGCCTAGGTATCTAAGTCAGGTATCGGTAGCAATCAACTGCACTCAGCATTACCTGATCAAAAAACGACGCCTTGTCTGTCGCTGCGCTGGGGAAACTGCTTGGATTGACGATGTCAGGTCAGTACAATTAACAGAACTCTGTGATCTCTTTCGATGAGTTAAGACCCAAACGAAACAGTCACACAGATAACATTCCCAGTACAAACGATGTCGGTACTGAGGAAACGTGGCAACATTTGTACGGGAAGAATTTAAAAATGAATTGAGGCGCTGAGAACCATTAGGGCGTAAAGCACACCGTCATCGATTTCGAGATTGTGGCATGTATGTATGCTGCTGACATTTCTTGATCTTATAATGAACCTGTTTTATATGTATCTATAGGCTTACATTAATTATACACTGAAGAGCCAAAGAAACTGGTAAACCTGTGTAATAAGGTGTAGGGCCACAAGAGTACGCAGAAGTGCCGCAACACGACAGGGCATGGACTCGACTAATGTCTGAAGTAGTGCTGGAGGAAACTGACACCATGAATCCTGCAGGGCTATTAATTGTAACACTTCTGTCACTAAATGTAACTAGGTTTTCTCTTTTGATGCTAGTCAATTGTCAGGATGAGCATTACTGCAAGGGCATTTGATTCTAAAGCATTATGTCAGGGTGAAAATACTAAATATATTAATTTTTCTCTCTTAACAACATGTGGGCAGGGTGGGTTCTTCCTTGGCTCGAGTATGAGGTAGAATGAAACAGCATTTTTACATAAGATAACTTTTATTGAAAGTTTTGTACAACTGTTCCCTTACTGGATGTTCTGGCTCGGAGAGCGGCAGCTGTGTCGTTTGCGAAGCCTTCTGCTGCGGCAGCGGCGGCGTCTGATTACGCGTGGCGGTGTGTTTCTCGTGTCGCCATCTCGCCCAGTTGGCTGGAGATGCGCCTCGTGTGGTGGCCCGTTTAATTATTGAGAACGAAGTACTGCATCGGATGGTGATACCTTGGATGCGGCGTCCCAGTGTTTCTCTTCTCTAAGCGGCCGCATGTGTCAGTGTTGTGCGTCGGCCAGCTGAGCGGCGCGGTGGGGGAAGGCCAGTGTCCCGGACTCGAACAACGGACTCCCACTTGCCAGTCTTCGGCCGTCAGATCTTCATCCCAGCTCACAGGTGACTGCTAATGTGAGGCCGTCTCCTTCCCGTCCTCACGAGTCACCCTTGTACATAAAAATCAGACTTCAAATACCTTTTAACTTCTGTCTTCTGGCGCCGAGGCTGCTGCTTGCTATTCCATTACAGCGGCAGACTTGGTGCGCTGTGTATGATGTAGTCTCTTCTTGCATGGCGGTCTTCAGCACCGAAACTGACTGAAAACTACTGCTACTCTCCTTTCTTCACCTCGGGCCCACTGCGTCTCGCGTATTTATTCACTTCAGTTCGCTGGAGGTGAACGACTTCACGGTCATTGCCTCTTCTGTCGCGTTGAAAAGCTTCTCGAAGAATCTTCTTAACGTCGGTCATTGGCTCTTGGAATGTAGGCGAGAGCCTTTGATCACATGTGACAACTGAGAAACACGTGAGCCGGTCGGGCGATGCCCTGACGGCTGAATCGACACTGTCCGCTTATGTAGGGAGGGCGATGGCTTCCCCTGAACTTGCTTACTTCACGGTCATTGTCTCTTCTGCTCTGCCCGCTGTTTGCAAGTGTGTAACTCTCTAAACTAAACCAAGTTTTTCATTTATTTTCTAATTTCTACTTCACTTTGATTTCACTAATTTATTTACTTATCTTAAGTACCACTCAACATTCTTCCACCCTTCGGAGAAATTCGTCCTCGAATTTACCACTCAACATTCCTCCACTCTTCACACGGCAAAAGCACTAACACAAACAATGAAAACTCTCGACTTAGACGATTACACACGCTTCACATTAAGTATGATGAAAATACTTTATCAATTTACTAGAGCACTGTACGCTCATGAATCACATAGTTCACGCATAAATCGTTGTAATAAGTGTAACAAATCTTGATGACAATGAATAAACAAAAATAGATTTTTCACTTAGAAAATTACATAGCAACACCTGTTTAATCTACCCTATATTAATGCAAGAATATCTGTTCTACAGTTTTGTTTATTTTAACATGAGACTGTTTAATAAAGGCTGAAGTACAATAAACAAAATTAATTCACTAATGCTCAAAAGTAACCACTGAAGTACACCAAGTAAGAGTGTTGTATCCAGTTAACAGGGATTTGATGAAATGGTATATTATTATTTGGCTTATTTTTTCGTCTTAAATAAAACAAAAGTGTACAAAGCAGAAACACCAACACAAAGGTTCCAGATATACCCGTTCCTAGCATTATAATTTTAGTTTTGTGTTCACTTTTTAATTTTAAGACATGTTGCAGCATAACATTGGTATCAATTTTGCCTTGCTGTGAGTTTATGGACATATCTAATGACTTCAGAAGGGCACTGTCAAGGGACTCATTGAGGTGGGATAGGTTTTATGTAGGAAATGCTTCCATGGCGTTTTCTGCAAAAAGCAAACAACATGGTTATGGGCCTACCAACCTAGGAAAAACAAAAACAAAGAAAACAAGGAATACATTGTTAACTACAAGATCTACATGTTTCTATGTCATCGGTTTTTTCTTAAAAAATAAACCATTATCATTTATTAATTATTTACATTTGTACATTATCCACAGTCTACTAAGATTCCACTAGGACATTCGCACTCTTGGTCGAAGATTGTATGGTGCCATGTCTGTATGTTGTGCTGGCGTGGTCACTCTTTTTCCTTTTCGGGTACTTCCTCCACCCTTCGGAAAAGCAGACACTATTGTTGAAGGAATTACATCTGGAGCGCCATTAAAAGGTTTTAACCAACTTGCATGCACAATAGTAGTTCGGGTGGGCAGTTGCAATTTAACGTTGACTGGTGACGTGATCTCAATAATTTGATAAGGACCTCTGTAGTTTGTTACAAATTTCTTCATTTTTCCTTTCGCAATGTATGGGGTTGACAGCATCACCCACTGACCGATTTTGTAATTTGGATATTTAGCTTGGGCATTACCTAATCTTTCCTGTCGTTCCAAAGCCTTTGTATTAGATTTTTGAACCTTTTTCCATACATCCTTCATCATTCGATGGAAATCTTTTACGGTTTCTCCGACTTTTCCATTTTTCTGCCTGATTACATCAAAAGGGGACGGCATTTTTCTCCCATAGACTACTTCATAAGGTGACGTGCCAGTTGCTTCATGCGTTTTGGCGTTGTATACCGACACGATTATTGGTAAATACGTATCATAATTAGAATGTTGTTCGTTAATATAATAACTAAAAGCATCTTGCCAATTGTCCGATGAACTCTTTCTGTGCGTCTGTTGCACTGAGGATGTAACGGAGTTGTGTGTAATTTACGTATTTTTAGTAAGTGGCATAGTTGTTTCATTAATACAGACATAAAATTAGATCCCTGATCTGTGATAATAGCTTCAGGTACGCCAAATTTAAGTATCCAGTTGTTAACTAAAGCTTGGGCAACTGTATTTGCTTGCTGATCTGGGAGACTCACCATAGCCAGATATCGTGAAAAGTGATCTATAATCGTAAGAACATACTTATTACCAGCAGCTGTTTTATGAAATGGCCCATGTAGATCTATTCCACAGATTTGGAATGGACATGAAGCCTCGGGGAGCCTCTGTAAGGGTATTTTTAAACGAGAAAGTTCAGCTCGTTGTGCGCACGTAATGCAATTACGAACGTACTGCGCAACATCCTGCTTTCTAGTTTGCCACCAAAATCGCTCTGCTACGCGTCTTTCGGTTGTCCGCTGTCCACCGTGTCCTGCAAGGATATGATCGTGGGCCTCTGCCATTATTTCTTGTCTAAGGTGTTGGGGAACAATAATTCGCGGTCCAAGTTTTGTTTTACGGCATAGTATACCATCTTCAAAGCAAAATTGTTTTTGAGTTGCGTATTTTTTGCATTCTGTATCCTCATCTTGTGCCTTTCTCCAGTCCTCAGTATCTCGGCCTGTTGCTTCCAAAAGTGCTACTTTCCGATTTAGGCAATCTGCAGTCGTGTGTTTTTTGCCTGCTTTATGGATAACTTCGAAATCCATTTCGGAAAGACATCGGGCCCAACGGGTAAGACGACCAGATGGATCCTTTAACACAAGCAACCATTTTAAAGCTGCATGGTCTGTAATAACCTTGAATTTCCTACCATACAAGTAGCATTTAAAGTATTTGATGCCATAAATAACACTTAACAATTCTTTCTCTGTTGTGGAATAATTTCTTTCTGCCGTTGTTAGTTGTCTTGAAGCGTAGGATATGGGGTGTTCCGCGCCATTAATATTCTGACTCAAAACAACTCCTACTGAATGACCACTTGCGTCACAAGATAAAATAAATTCTTTATGATAATCTGGGTAGGCTAGTACTGGACTGTGTGTTAACTTGTCTTTAAGGGTTTGAAATGCTGATTCACAATCTTCAGACCAATGTATTTTGCACCCTTTTTCAATAATTGGGTTAAGGGTCGGGCAATTTCAGCAAAATTTTGAACATATTTTCAGTAATACGATGCGAGACCAATGAAACTTTGTACTTCCTTAACGCGTTGTGGTGTCGGGAAGTCCTTAACTGCCGAAATTAATCGAGGATCTAATTCCTTTTTCACTAATGACATGCCCTAGATATGTAACCTCTGTCAATGCAAAACTTCATTTTTCCATATTTAATGTTAATTTAGCTTTTCTAAGTCTCTGAAAAACATTACGCAGACACACAGCATGTTCATTAATGTCTTTGGAGAATACAATAATATCATATAGATATACACAACATTGCTGAGTTTTGAGTCCTCGCAGTACTCCATCGAGTAGTCTTTGAAAAGTTGCTGGTGCATTTTTCAAACCGAAAGGCATTCTTTTAAATTGCCAGTGCCCTCCAAGGGTAGAAAATGCTGTTTTATACCTATCTTCAGGTGCAACTTCCATTTGATGATATCCGCTACGTAAATCGATTGATGAAAAGTATTTACTGTTACCCAGACTGTCAATGATATCAGTAATGTTTGGAAGAGGATAAACATCTGAGATAGTTTGTTAAGGTGTCTGTAGTCACAACAAAATCTATATCGTTTCGTACCGTCGGGAGACTTCTTTGGAATAATTACAATATTTGAATTATAAGGTGAATCAGGCGAATCAGAATATTCTATAATTCCATCTTTTAGATGCTGTTCTAAAAATTCATCCAGTACTGGCTGTAAGTGATGCGGAACTCTATAAGGCTTCCTATAAACTGGGGGGCTAGTTCCTGTTGGGATCCTATGCTGTGTGATATCTGTTGCTGGCAGTGGACCTTCTGCATTAAATAAATCTTGGAACTCTACTAAAACTGCTTCTATCATGTCTCTATCATTTCCTTTCAAATGCTCTATCTTCTGGCGTAATGAGGTTTTATAGGCGTCTGGTTTCTGACCATCATCAATATCTGACCAAATGAAATCTTCTTCTTCAAAAGTACTGACTGTAGCTACTAATATTCCCTTATGCAACTCTTTGTCCTCCACTCCGAAATTGTCAATATGTACCGGTACTTTTCTTTCTCCATCAGTGTCTTGAACCCGTACAACACTTCCATGTACAAAACAATGTGATACATCTAATTCCTCATTTTCCTCTAGTGGCTCTATTAGACATACTGTATCTGTAGGTACCTCGGGGTCAACGGTCATCCAGAAAAGTTTTCCTGAGCCAAATGGTATCTTATCCTGCGAATCAACCTTCAAGGACGTTGCTCGCAATGTAGATGATTTCGCCTTCCGGCTGGGGAAATCTTGCGGCAGCGGGCCCTTTGCAGCGGTGTCACCAAGCTGAAACACTATTCCGCTAAGTTCTACAGTTTGCTGTCTGAGGTCGATTTTAGCGTGATGATTATTCAGGAAATCCAGCCCTAGGATCGCGTCGTACCCGTCAGTTACCTTTGTTACCACTTCTACATCTTCTTGAAATTGTACACCATGAATATAGAAAATCAGTGATGTACATCCTAATGACTTCACTGTACCTCCTCCTACCCCACTCAATCTATACCTGGGAGGGTCATATTTCCTTTCTCCAACGCATTCATTACTTACTATTGATACGTTTGCGCCTGTATCCACCAGTATCCTTGCCTCTTTATCCTGTATGGTAGCAGATAAACAGCATTCCGCCTTCATATTCGACTTAATGGCATGAAATTTTATTGTGAACGCCTGGCGGCGGCTCCGACATTCCCGTTTCAGTTTAACTGATTTCTATTTCCAAAAACTTTCTTACACCTGCAATCCTTGAATGTGTGACCTATTCTTTGACAATTAGTGCACTGAGTTTGTCTGCAGTTTTTTGCTATATGTCCCTGTCGATCGCACCTAAAACATCGAACTCCTGCTGAAAATAAATTTCGCTTCTCCTTGTATCTGGTGGCAATGTCTATTTCTTCGAAAGCCGTCGCCACAGATACAGCTTCCGCTAAATTTTTAGGAAATTCTGCCCTGACACGACGGGAAGTTTCAGGAGGTAACCCACGTAAAAATGTATCCAGAGCTCCATCTTCTGCCTCTTGTAAAATAACTTTATTTGCTTCATCACTAGTTGTCAACTGATACGTGTTAATATTAACTTTTCTAATCCTGTCTACAAAGCTTTCTAATGACTCGTTTTGCCTCAGAGTGATAGTGTGTAATTTTTCCCTATAACATCTACAGCTGTTCTGTTTTTGAAAACGTTTTAGTAATCCTTTCTTCAATTCCTCAAATGTTGGAGCATACCGTAATTCTTCGTGGTATAATAATTGTGCTTTAGCCTCTCCTATCAATCTTAACTTTGTCATTTGTAAGAGCTGTTCATCTGACCATGATCCTAACTTTGCAGCTGCTACTAAATCATCAAAAAAGGCTGTTATGTCCTCGCCATGTTTACCTGAAAAAGGAGTTACCAATGCTGCTGCTGAGGATTCTAGGCTGGGACGGATTGAACTGGTTTGCCTAACCTCACTCAACTGTTTAAATAATGTATTATTATCATTTTTAAGCTGTGCTATCTGATTAACTAAGCTCTGAATAGCTTCCTCAGTAGAAACCGCTTGTGGTGCTGACTCTGACTTTGTACGATTTCGTGTCATCATTTTACAAACTATTAGTTACACAATCTTACTACTTTGAATTAAAAAGATGTTGAAATATTTTCGACACACTCTTAAAAATAGAGAGAGAATACACTTCTAATAAAGAAAATATTACGACTGCTATGCAAACCTCTAACCTTTCACACATTAAACAATACTAACTGTGGACCTTTAGTGACTGTCATTCACACCTCATATTGAGCCAAGGGTTTTTTCTCTGACACCAAATGTAACACTTCTGTCACTAAGTGTAACTGGGTTTTCTCTTTTGATGCTAGTCAATTGTCAGGATGAGCATTACTGCAAAGGGCATTTGATTCTAAAGCATTATGTCAGGGTGAAAATACTAAATAAATTAACTTTTCTCTCTTAACAACATGTGGGCAGGGTGGGTTCTTCCTTGGCTCGGGTATGAGGTAGAATGAAACAGCATTTTTACATAAGATAACTGTTATTGAAAGTTTTGTACAACTGTTCCCTTACTGGATGTTCTGGCTCGGAGAGCGGCAGCTGTGTCGTTTGCGAAGCCTTCTGCTGCGGCAGCGGCGGCGTCTGATTACGCGTGGCGGTGTGTATCTCGTGTCGCCATCTCGCCCAGTTGACTGGAGACGCGACTCGTGCGGTCGCCCGTTTAATTATTGAGAACGAAGTAGCGCATCGGATGGTGATACCTTGGATGTGGCGTCCCAGTGTTTCTCTTCTCTAAGCGGCCGCATGTGTCAGTGTTGTGCGTCGGCCAGCTGAGCGGCGCGGCGGGGGAAGGCCAGTGTCCCGGACTCGAACAACGGACTCCCACTTGCCAGTCTTCGGCTGTCAGATCTTCATCCCAGCTCACAGGTAACTGCTAATGTGAGGCCGTCTCCTTCCCGTCCTCACGAGTCACCCGGGTACGTAAAAATCAGATTTCAAATACCTTTTAACTTCTGTCTTCTGGCGCTGAGGCTGCTGCTTGTTATTCCATTAGAGCGGCGGAATTGGTGCGTCTGTATATGATGTAGTCTCTTCTTGCATGACGGTCTTCAGCACCGAAACTGACTGAAAACTACTGCTACTCTCCTTTCTTCACCTCGGGCCCACTGCGTCTCGCGTATTTATTCACTTCAGTTCGCTGGAGGTGAACGACTTCACGGTCATTGCCTCTTTTGTCACGTTGAAAAGCTTCTCGAAGAATCTTCTTAACGTCGGTCATTGGCTCTTGGAATGTAGGCGAGAGCCTTTGATCACATGTGACAACTGAGAAACACGTGAGCCGGTCGGGCAATGCCCTTACGGCTGAATCGACACCGTCCGCTTATGTAGGGAGGGCGATGGCTTCCCCTGAACTTGCTTACTTCACGGTCATTGTCTCTTCTGCTCTGCCCGCTGTTTGCCGGTATGTAACTCTCTAAACTAAACCAAGTTTTTCATTTATTTTCTAATTTCTACTTCACTTTGATTTCACTAATTTATTTACTTATCTTAAGTACCACTCAACATAATAAATCAGTAAGTGTACGAGGTGTTGGAGATCTCTTCTGAACAGCACGTTCAAAAAAAATGTTCAAATGTGTGTGAAATCTTATTGGACTTAAATGCTAAGGTCATCAGTCCCTAAGCTTACACACCAATGAACCTAAATTATCCTACGGACAAACACACACATACCCATGCCCGAGGGAGGAGTCGAATCTCCACCGGGACCAGCCAAGCGTGTTCAAGGCATCCCAGACATGCTCAATAATGTTGATGTCTAGGGAGTCTGGTGGCCAGCAGAAGCGTTTAAACTCAAAGAGTGTTTCAGGAGCCACTCTGTAGCACTGTCCTACTGGAATTGCCCAAAGCCGTTGGAATGCACAATTCACATGAATGGATGCAGGATATCAGGCAGGAAGCTTACGTACGTACCACCTGTCAGAGTCGTATCTAGACATACCAAGTAGTCCCATACCATTCTAACTGCACGCGCCCCACACCATTGCAGAGCCTCCACCAACTTGAACAATCCCTTGCAGACATACCCGTACACGTCCAACTATTCTACACAATTTGAAACGAGACTCGTACGACCAGGCAACATGTTTCCAGTCATCAACAGTCCAATGTCGATGTTGACTGGCCCCAGTGAGGCATAATGCTTTGTGTCGTGCAGTCATCAAGGGTATACGAGTGGGTCTTCGCCTCCGAAAGCCCATATCGATGATGTTTAGTTTGAGTGGTTTCAAAATGGTTCAAATGGCTCTGAGCACTATGGGACTTAACATCTATGGTCATCAGTCCCCTAGAACTTAGAACTACTTAAACCTAACTAACCTAAGGACAGCACACAACACCCAGCCATCACGAGGCAGAGAAAATCCCTGACCCCGCCGGGAATCGAACCCGGGATCCCGGGCGTGGGAAGCGAGAACGCTACCGCACGACCACGAGATGCGGGCTTGAGTGGTTTGCACGCTGACACTTGTTGATGACCCAGAACTGAAATCTGCAGATGTCGGAGAGTCGAAGTTTAACCGGATTCCTGATATTCACGGTACACTCGTGAAATGGTCTTACCGGAAAATCCCCACTTCA